>NC_056732.1:1439439152-1439451652 GCF_019279795.1 Protopterus annectens
CACAATTGGTATAATTATACAACCCTGACATAGAAAGGTTAGAGAGACATTGAGATTTATGAGCTATTATTTAAAGCAGGCATCATTATTTGGGAAATGGATTCATAGGATCATAGGATTATAGGAGGTTACTAGGCTAATGGCCCTGGGACCCTTCCAAGACTAGCCAAGAG
Source organism: Protopterus annectens (assembly GCF_019279795.1). Lineage (NCBI taxonomy): Eukaryota > Metazoa > Chordata > Ceratodontiformes > Protopteridae > Protopterus > Protopterus annectens. Next base: position 1,439,439,326 of record NC_056732.1, read on the forward strand.
TTTATCCCCAAAAAGAAACCTCAGTCAGCATCTGTTGCCGCTGTCAGTGAGGGACACAGGTGGAACCCCTGTGACAAATTTCTGGTTTCCCATCCACTCATCAAGATTGTGCTTGAAGGTGCTCTGTTTGACATGTATGGGAAGTCTATTCCAGAGACGGGGCAACCTCTGGGAGACAAACCTGTCTCTCCAGCAGGTTTTGTTGATGTCGCATATTAGATGCAGGCCTTTTGAGTAGGTAGTGCATGAGGAGTTAATCTTATGGATATGGAGCATCTCTAGTAGGGCAGGGTCCAAAATTGCCTTGTAGGTGAGACACAGATCACCCCTCAGCAATCTGTACAATACCGAGTAGAGTGATAGTGATTTGAGCATGTCTGCATAGGACAGGTGTTGAAGGCCATGGATTCTCTTTGTGAGGTATTTCAGTGGCCTTTCCAGTTGGTGCAGATGTTTGGACAGGTACATCCCAAATGGGGCGTTATACTCGATTATTGGTCTAATGATGGGGAGGAGTATAGAGAGGTAATAACCTCCTTTTTTCTGGATGCAATCCCTTTACTTATAAGATGAACCAAGTAAAAGGCTTTTCTGACCACTGCCACTACATGATGGTCGAATGTGAGGTTGTTATCAACCTGAGTGCCCAGGTCTCTCACCACAGTTTGTGTGCTTAAGGGGTTGTCGTTGATGTGGTAACCAACAGGGGTCGTGTTTCTGCCAAATGTTATGATGATACATCTTTTTGCATTTAGCTTGAGGCCATGACTTTGGCACCAGTCATTAGGTGCTATGAGACCCTCTTGCAGTATGTTAACATCATTTGGGGAGTCACTGACAGCACCCAACTTTCTAGTTGTCTACAAACTTGGTCAGCCACAGGCCTTTTGTCTTTGCACCTCTGAGAAATACATGCCAAACAGTAGGGGTCCCAGTGGTTCTGCAGGAGGAGTTTCAACCATGCAAGGGATTGGCAAGGATGTAATGGAAAATCGGTTACAGATGAAAAGTAGAGTTACTGTGGAAATTAAAAAAATGCATGGAGAAAGTCTGGAAAACTTGTAAATCTATACTAGACAGTTTGTCAGTGGAAGTTAGAAGACTGGAGGATACAGAGACTATAAATACAATGATATATAGGGTTATCCCACATTATATTGACCAATATTGATCTTGAACCAAAGCTACACTGTTTACTAAGAGGTTAGGGCATCTAATTCTCTTGACCATCTGTCTAAACCAGAGTTTGTTGTTGACAGACCAGTCTTTGACAATATAATGAAAGCTACTGTAAACAGTGAATATGCTACTCTTTAACAAATAAAGGTTGCTCTTGTTAGTGTAGATGCTGAAGACTCAGTTGACATGGAAGCATGGAATTTTCCCAGGAAAATTATAGAAATATGCAGTTTGGGTACTAAACTCATGAAGTTAATATTCTCAGTTTAACATAACTCATATATAAGGACAAAAACGGAAGCAAGGTTTTCTTAGTCCTTTTAAATGTTCAGGGTAGAAAGTCAGGGTGCTCCTAGTTTCCATTTCTGTTTGCATTGCTCCTTGTACCATTGGCAGAGGCATACGAACTTGAGAAATAATGAGTTATGTTTTGGGAGGAATGTCGTACAGGCTGTCTGGTCATGAAGACAATATTCTGGTGTTTATTGAGAACCCTCATAAACATCTAGAAAATTTACTTGAAATCTTGTTGGCCTTTGGAAAATTTTCAGACAATAAGGTAAACATTGAAAAGATAAAAGCCATCATGTCTAATTATGTGCCTAATACTAAGCTGAACAAAAATATTCAGAATTTTGAACATGTAAAAAATTTAAATATGTAGCGTTATGGATATGCCCCATGCTGACACTGTTGGCACCTAAAACTTGCAACCAATATTTAGATAGCATGGAGGTGCTGTGTCCAATTAGCAGAGAGGGTGTTACATTGTCCATTAGTTCTACAATGAGGAGAATGCACAGGAGCAATCTGAGTATCAGTTAAAGCAAGCACTGGAAGCCCAGTACAAGTATATTGTGATTGAATCCCCCTACACTGGAGATTAGACTGCACACTGGATCACTGTTGGAAATCGCCTGCACAAAACTGCTGTCCTTGCATGTATTTCCTGTTTGCTCACCACCTTGGCATTTCCTGCAGAATACACACGCTATGTCAGCTTGTCTGTTGGAGTCTGAAGCCTGGCTTATGCAGTACAATATGGCATTTCCTGGAAGTCTGACCTCTGCTGCAAGTACCTAGAGGAGTATGCTGGCTTAAAACTTTCCTCTTTGTCCCTGCATATGCTTAATTCCTCCACACTAAGAAGACACAAACTGAAACCAGATAAAACACCAAAAAATACTAAAGAGGATGGTAAAAACCACTGACACCAGTGGAACCAAACATCACTGCTGCTTACAGTCAGAAATGAAGTTAGCCACAAAGAGGAAATGTAGCTGAAACTTTAATAATAAACATCCACAGTTAACAAAAAAACAAAGAAAAACTGATACAAAACTAGGACTTTCTTTTATTAAGACATACAGAAATAAAAAACAACTGATTAAACGCTTTTGTCCTGTGCTCATAGAACTTCATCAGGATCAGATTTCACAAAGTGCCAATCCATCTTTTATATTCAAAAAAGTTAATTACATATTACATGTCTTAATAAAAGAAAGTCCTAGTTTTGTACCGCACTTCTTCTTTTTTTTTTTTATTATTAGTTGCAGTTTTGCACCTTTTTTGTTTTCAAATATCCACAGTTGTTGATCACTTTCTTCACATTAAGCGATTTCATCAGAACTGTTTGATGTCATAAAATACCCTGTATAAATAAAATCATTTCATGTCATGTGATACAAAAATTGACCAATGGCATACAAAAAGCAGATATCAAATGGCAGTAGTACTCTTAAACATTAATTAAAGATAGCATTCAAAGAAGGCCAGAATTTACCCAGGTGAAGAGACTTTCAAGCTATGGTTGCTAGATCATGGATTTGAAATAAATATACAGACAAAACTAGTAAATTGAGATTATAAAGGAATTAGACAAATATACAGGATAATGATCACTAGTTGGAAATTAAAATTGGAGCAAGAACTAGGTATAGTTTTTTCTTTTCAGTTTTACAAGCAGGTCTGCCTCTTTGTTAGATATAGCATAAAACTATAAAATGTAAGATTTCTGTATGGAAATATCTGCACAAATATTTTTATATTCCATCAAAAACACACTGTATTTCCTATGATCTCAAAGAGTTGTTGTAGATGTAAAATGAGAGAAATGGAATATTTGTTCATGTATTTTGGCAGTGCAGTGGTTGGATCCCTTTAACAGTGAAGTCCAAATTAGTTCTAACCTGGAAAGAGGGATAACATCAGAAAAGGTATTGTATTGGACATCCAAGATGGCTGCACACTGATTAACAGCTTAACTTCAGCAACCTGAGCATGATAAACGAAAATGGGAGATAAAGGCTTGTAATTCTGCAAGTTTTAGTAAAATTCAGTTACCAGCTAGTAAGTACACTGCCTGGATGCCAGCAGAAAAGAAACTTGGAAAGCCTGAAAGAAAATCAACTAGATAAAAGTGAAGTGAAAACCCTGACTGGAATGAATCCTGTAGCTGAGCAGCAAAAAGCAATTTGAGCTCCAGCAATTTAGAAGAAAAATAAATAAATCAAATGTGCTTAGAACTGATTACAATAAATGAAACATGGAAGGAGTATTTAAACTCAAATAAAAGGCTGGGAAAAAAATGGAATAAGCTTTAAACAGATATTCAGATAAGCTGATAAAACTACAAAAAACAGAGGTCAAAATGAAGAAACATTTGGCTTTGTATGAAACTGCTCAAGAAGTGCTGTTTTAAAAATGGTAGAGTTAAAGGACAGATCACACAGAGAAAACCTGAGATTTTTCTGCTGCACCTGAGAAACGGGAAGGTACAAGCTGTTTTAAATTTATGAAAGAAGCAACCGGACTGCCCTTCTATAGCAAGATTAGTTAATTGAAAGGGCACATCATGTGTATGCTCCAAACCTGGCAATAAGAAAGCAGTCAAGACCTGTATTAGTAAAGACACAATCATACCAGCAGAAATAATTGATCCTAACAAAACTATGGCAGAACTGCAAAGTATTAAAACTGGAGACAGTGGAGTTTTTTTGGAAAATGATTATTATTAATACACCAAGCAGAAAAAAGCAAATTTATCCCAGCCATCAAGGAATGTTGAGAGGCAGGTATGTGATTCAAGCTCCTTTATCCAGCTGTTTTCAGAATATTTTGCCCTGCAGGAACAAATTAATTTTGATGCAGAACAGGCTAAAGAGGAATTACAAAAGTCTGTCCAACAAAAAGTGAGCCATCAAACAAAAGGAGACTCTCCTTTTCATTCTTCTGATAAAAAGCTTGTAGAGAGACTTTAGCAGTGAAACCTTTTCCAATTTTCCAAATGACAATGCTTAAGAGAGACAAAAAGCACAGGAGCTGACTAGAGGAACTGGGAGTATCTTGGGCTTGAAACAAAGTCCTGGGTTGGGAGATGGAGATGAAGAGCAACACTGAAATTACTGAGTAAATGTGAGACTATAAAGCATCAATCATATTTGTGAAGTATAACTTTCAAGAAAAAATGGCTGAGATTGGACTTTTGTTGACTTTGTTAAACTTATGAGAGGGCTAAAAGCCATATACTCCACTTCATGTCATTAATGTTTGGAAGGACACTAAAAGAAGAAAAAAGGGGAAGAAAGTAAACATAAGTAAAATAATTTTTGTGCTTAATATTTGTATAAAGCATTTATGATGCACATTGAATGCTATATAATAAAGCATTTTCACTGATTGCTGTATGTGATAAAATTAATAAATTAAGCAAGTATGTTTTCTTTTTTTTTTAGTTTTCAGAAATGTAAGCATTGCCATATAAAAAGAGAAGAAAGGCTGAACAGTAGCATGCTTAAGTTAACAGCCTGTAATCTTGATTTTTTGGGGGTGGGGTGTGTAAAAGTGCAAAGATTATAATATATGTAGAAATGAGACATTTTTTCCTTACTTTTGCATAGGTGAATGTCTGGATTAATGCCCGTGGCTTAATCTAATGACAAGTTTCTTATACAAACATGGAGGTTTTAAAAATAAGAGAGCACTATGAATGCAATGAAATGTTTCCCTTTAGGAAATAATGTTCAGTGTGAGTTGAAAAGTCTGCAGATGAAGGCAGCTGTGCATTCTATTCTTATTCTTCTTATGTTTCTATAGATATAAGCTGACTACAGATCCAGGCAATAAATCTCAAGAGTTCTGGACAATGTTAAAAGGTGCAGAGGCTAGCAGCTTTGTAAAACCTAAAGTGTGAAATTATTGAAAGCGAATAAGAGATACCAGCTTTCCTGGTACCTAAATATTTCAGTTCATTTGCTAGAACAGTGTATAACTTAGTTTTATTTAAAGATAACTAGCACACTTTTTCTTAAAGCTAAACGTTAATGTTCTCTAAAAGCATGCAAGCTGTTTTTCACATTTGAGAGGGGATTACAGATAAGGCATGAACAGACAGTAATAAGTGAAATAAAAACACAGGTTGTAACGGGCACCTTAGCATGGATAGCCTTAATTTTAGGTTAGGTAATTTCTGTGAGTAAAGTTGTTAAGTTGGGATATTTGTTCCTATCAGGAGGGTTACATTTCATTATGTGAAAATACACATAATTTTGTGTGTTTTGTTTGGCTTTTTGGTTGAGAGTTTTTATCAGAATCAGATTCAAAATCACATTTGTTAGCCAAATATGTGCACATACAAGGAATTTGACTCCAGTTTCAGTAACTCTCCAAGTATGAATTACATAAACAACATGCATGCAACTATTAATAACAAGACAAATGACTTACACATAACTATTAAGAACAAGACAAAAAAAATTAAATATACATATACATACAATGTGCAAAGTGCAAGTCATTGCAAGAAATATTGAAATAAGCTCTAAAAGAAACAGGTATTAACAACATATAAATGATACTGCAGAATCCTCAGATGCTTGGGAAATAGAATACCCCAGCCTAATAAGCTGAAAGAAAAACATTAAAACCAAAAGTCTTGCCAACATGACATAGGTTCAAATGGAGATGACAAGAAACAATTATATAAAGGTTCAACCTGCTAAACATTAGTGGGTACATGTAATACAAAAGCTTGACTTAGACATTTTATAAAGCCATCATATATAATAGGTGGGAATAATAACTTCTTATCATAATGGCTACAGTATTCATCCATCCATCCATCCACTCACAACCCCTTTTCCCCATTTTTGCACAGGAGGTAGGGTTGTCACTTCATCTAGAGCCAAGGTTAATACCATATTATTTTGGAATGTAAATAACCTTGCATGTATAGACAAAAAAGTAAGAGTATTGAATTATATTTAAAAATGCAGTGTGCAAATAGCAGTGCTACAGGAGACACATTTGGAAAGAAGTGAGCATGTGAATTTAATAAAGATAGGATTTCAGGATGGATATTCAGCAGAATATCAGGCATAAAGGAAAAGGGGAGTTCATATCCAAATTACTAGAGGAGCTCTAAATACTTATAGGAGAGGAAAAAATATAATAATGGTAGATTTGTGGTAGTAAGGGGTTACTGGCAAGGGAAGCATTACACTGGCTTGTATTTATATTAAACCTAAAGCTACTAGTATGGAGCTTAAGAAAATTTTGCGACTGGACTTTGCCTTTAACAGGGAGTATTACTTATAGGTGAGAACTGGAATTTGACTTGCAATAGTGAGGATGTATCTGAGGACCCACAAGAGAAAATATTTATTTATTTATCATTTGTTGACCGGGAAAGACCGACTAGGTTCCACAGAGCCTGTTTTCAGCGGAGGCCCAGGGAGAAATGCTCCAGATGCATGTCTTTAGAATGTGGGAGGAAACTGGAGTACCCGGAGAAAACCCACGCGAACACAGGGAGAACATGCAAACTCCACACAGAAGGCACCCCAGCCGAGAATCGAACCGGAGAACCTCTTGCTATGAGGTGACAACGTTAACCGCTGCACCACTGTGCCGCCCAATATAACAAAACAAGGTAGATTGCTGAAGAGATTTATGAAAATATTTGCTGAAGAAGACATGAATTCAGTAGCAGTAACTCAATGAGAATTTACATATTATCCCCAAGGTAAAATAACTGAGCTAGATTAGATTAGCTAAATTATATTTCACATGAACATGTGCATTTAATTGAAAGCTTCGATACACATCCAATAACTATTTCAGATCATACACCAATAACAACTAAGATAAAAATCCAGGGTTATGGTCCAGGTTCTCATCCAGGAAAAAAGAGGTCATTGTTCTCCTCTACTCAACACTCATTAGACCCGTTATAGAGTACAACACCCCTTTTGGAATGTACCTCACAAGACATCTGCAGCAGCTGGAAAGGCCACAGAAGTACCTCACAAAGAGGATTACTGGCCTCAAACAAATGTCCTACACTGACCGCCTCAAAAAACTCCAGCTTTACTCCGTAGCATATCGCCTACTCCGAGGTGATCTCTGCCTAACGTATAAACCTATGTCAAACCCTGAACTGTTGGACATGCTACACCTAAAGAAATCCCAATACTCTCCGAGCTACACACTCTAGGAACCTAAACCTTGTCACCACAATAAACAGGACATGCTGGAGGGATAGATTCCTGCCCCAGAGACTTCCCATACTCTGGAACAGGCTACCCATCTATGTCAAGCAAAGTTCTTCATTAGCACTCTTCAAGAAAAATCTTGATGAGTGGATGGGAAATAGGAAATACACACCGGGGATCACTTCTGTGTCTCTGCTCGACAGTGGCACAGGAAAATAACTTTCTTGGGTGGCGTAATCCAGGGAACATTGTTGGCTAGACTTATGTAGGCCCTTGGGCCAATAGCCTAGTACCTACCTATGAACCTATGAAGTAAAAGTGAGACACCTGCACTTCCCCTGTTTACCTGTTAAAAAGTGAAAATTTTAAGGAATAGGTAGTGGAACTTATTCAAGAGTTGTTTCTTCAGAAGTTATTAGCTAGTGAGCTGGATAAAATATTTTATTTTTCAATAATTAATTCACTCAATTAAATCAATAATTTCAATAATTAACAATTAAGACAGAAGGAGATTAGGTAAAAACAGTGATGTATTGTCAATCTCCAGGACAGTATCCAGGAATAGATGATATTCCTGTGGAAGACTAGAAGCTAGGAGGAAAGAAAGTAAAAAAGATTGGGAAGGTTTTGTTTTACAGCATTTTAAAAGGATGGGAAGCACCAACATCCTTGAAAAAAGATGTGGCTATAACCTAAAGATGGCAAAGACTCATCAGACCCATGCAGGACCATTTTAACTTTAAACCATTATTACAAAGTCTTTATCTCTATAATATCTAAATAATGGTAAAGGTCTTGCCAAAATGATACATATGTATCAATGTGGTTTTGTGGAGGGAAGGCAAACATTTGACAACACTGATAGAATGATGATCCAAAAGGAAGCAAAGCATAAAGAAATATAGCTGTTGTTGGTGGGCCTTGATGCAGAGAAAGCATTTAACAGAGTAAGCAAGGATTTTATGAGCTGGACAATGGAAGCAGCTGCATTCCCTGATACAATAATAAGGTTAATTAGGAGAATTTGTGAGAGATTGGAGGCAAAAAAAAGTGTGAAAGTTCCTCTCTAATAAGTTGTGTCTGAAGAAAGGAACCAGGCAGGTGTGCTCATAGGTTCATAGATGTTTATTAGGCTAATGACCACAAGGGCCTTTTTAAGCATTGTCATGCATCATGTCTCTGATAAGTTCTGTTGTCCTTGATAAGTGTATGTAGGGGCTTGGGAGATGATACATTTACAAGCAGGGACCTGGGAGATGTAACACAGGCTGCCTGTGTCCAGAAGAGACACTTGCCAAACCAGGGATGGATTTCCTGTTCCGCATACAGTTGTCCAAGTTACACTTGAATTTGGTTAGGGAAGAACTCTACTTCACATGGATCTCTCCAGAAGGCCCTGTTTATATGACAGAAAAAGATTGAGTCTTTAGAATGGGTAATTCGGGTGCTGTTTGTTTTGGGGATATGCAAGAAGTTCATAAGGGTGGGGTCTGACAATGTCTTGCATTCCAGGTATAGCTCTCCTCTCAACAAACTGTAGGAGACAGAATACAGGGATAAGGCCTTCAGGCAGTCTGCATAGCATATGTTACTTATATGTTCTTTTAGTAAGGAAACTCTGTGGAGATTCTTATTGTTGGATATGCCTGGTTAGGTACATACAAAAGGGGCATTGTACTCAATGATAGGTCTGATGAATGCCAAATACAGTGGAACAATGACTTCCTTGGCTCTAGATGTTATACCTTTGTTTATAAGTTGCACAACATAGCATGATTTCCTCACTACTGTAGACACGTGATGGTCAAATGCTAGATTACTGTCTATGTGTGTCACCAAGTCCCTCACTGCTGGTTCAACTTTTAGGGGTGTGTTGTCAATATGATAGTTACCAGGGATGGATGACTTCCTTAAGGGCACTATTATGTATTTCTTGTCATTTAGTTTTAGTCCATGGATTTGACAACAGTTTTATGTCTGTGTCAGCCCTACCTTGAGAAAATTTGTGTCGGGGGGGATTCTATGACTGCTCCTAATTTGCAATCATCTGCAAATTTAGTAAGAGTCTATTGGCATTGGCCTTGACTTCAGAGAAGTAAATGCCTAAAAGGAGTGGTCCCGGGGCTGATCTCTGAGGACTCTGCTTGTGACTGGCCTCTATGTAGAGGTGGATTCCCCAATTCTAACTTCCTGGTTCTTCTCTGTGAGCCAGCTGGATATCCACTGGGAGACATAAGAGTTTCCACCTAACCTCCTCAGTTTGTCAACATTGCCTGAGTGGGGTATTGTGTCAAATGTCTTAGCCAGGCCAAGGAAGGTACTGTGAATCAGTTTGCCCTCAACCATTTCTTTGGTGACCTTCTCAAGAAAGTCCACCAGGTTCAGTAGGTATAACCTGCCCTTGGCGAAACCAAATTGGGTTTGGTCCAGTGTCTGGAGGTTTTCTATGCCATTATTGATCATTTCCATGATAATTCTTTCCATGACTAGTGAGAATTATGAGTCTGTAGTTTCCAGAGTCTGTAAAGGGTGTCCTCTTTCCCTTCTGTTACTCAATTTATATTTAGAGACATTGGCAAAAATATTAAGGGACTCACATATTCAAGGATATAATTGGTATGGCAATTAAGAAAAGTAGCTTAATTTGTAGACAATATTATTCTGTACCTGATAGAAACAGAAAAGTGCCTGAGCTGAGTCTCTAATGGAACTAACTTTCAAAGGGATGTCAGGTTGTAGTACACTGGCGTCCAGGCTTGCCAAAGGATACATTGCTGCATTTCTTGGCATTTAGTTGTAGGCCATAATCCAGGCTACACTTATTGGTGCATGTTAGTCCATCCCAAAGAATTTGGAAGTCAGATCCAAAGTTAGTGATAGCTCAAAGTCATCTGTGGTCAGCCGCAAGCCACTGATGCCAGCTTTGACACTGAAGTGGTTCTAGGACTAATCCCGTGGGGACACCACTGGCAACTGCTGTTTTTGAGGAGAGTGTGCTTCCCACACTAATAGATTGGGCTCTGTCAGTTATCCAGTTTACTATTCAGCAGGTAACATGGGTTTACATTTAATTTGATTAGCTTGTTGATGATGCCAGACTCTGGGATAGTATCAAAGTTTTTGGCCAGATCCAAGTCTGATGTATTAGTGACAAAGATACCTACTAGGTTCAGTAGGCAGGAAAACCCAAATTTGCTTTGGTCCAGAGCTTGCAAACTCCTCATGCCTTTGTTAGTAAGTTCCATAATGATGTATTTCATTGCTTTAAAGATATGGCTAGTGATACTTTTAGGTTTATGGTTACTTGGATCAGAATTAGATCTCCCTTATGGAGTAGGATGACAATCATACTTCTCCATTCCTGTGGAATTACTCCACTAGAGAGGCTGAAGCTAATCAGGCTTAGTAGCAAGTCTTTCAGACAAGTGTCTGGTTCTGACAAGAAGGCCAGCTGGTACATTATCAGGACCCCTGGCAGAATTGTGTTTGCCTTGGAGAGAAAATTCAGGACTTGCTTGAGATGATCTGAGGGGTGGTGTTGTATGCAAACAAATTATAGAAAGTTAGGGGTAGATATGGGTGCAAGGTTAAAGCTGAATCTGTCTGCTAATATGTTGGCTATGGCCTCAGGGCATAAATATTGTTGTCATGTATTAACTTTTAACAATACTGGGCATTACCTCTAAGGTTTCTGTCATAGCTGAAGAAGGCTTTATGGTTGTCCTTAGCAAACGTAGCAATTTTTGGTTTATACTTTTGAATGATTTGATTTTGTTTCTGAGTTCTTTTTTGATCTTTTTGAATTCATCTGTAGAGTATGGGGTATTAAGTTTACTTTTATGGACTATGAATTTCTTATTAGTATTGTATAGTTTGTTTATACCGGGGTTCTACTGCAGAGGTTTATGCCTGAATTTGACACTGTACTTATCTCTTATTGGGAACATTATCTTCAAATGCATGCTTGAGGTGAACATAGAAAGTATCTGCAAATGTGGCACAGTTTTAGATAGGGTCATCAAGGTGAAGAAAGCACATAAATTTCATCAAGTGATCAGTTAGTTGGACTGGGTTTGCTTTAGAGTAGTCACTAAAGACAGAAGGGGTTTGTGATAAGTCAGGTGTTACTGAACAGTGGTCAGATTTGTCCAGTGATGTGGTAACTGTTGGTGCTGAGTACACAGTAGCAATATTGAAAAGAACCATGTCCAATATTTTTGAACCTGTTGTTGGGATGTAAACCAATTTGTCTAGGGAGCTGACATTAATGAATGAATCGGAAGTGTCCCAACAGAATAGTGCTAGGCTCAATATGGAAGGATGTTATTCTGTTTACATAGTCCTCATGGATGTATCTTTCTTTTCTTTGCTTCTCTCAAAAGTAATACACATCCATAGCAATAAGAAAAGAATGTCTCTATATTAACTGGGAAAGCTGCTATAAAAAATATTGTATTGTAACAGCCATTCCCCAGATACACATTTGTTTATGAATCACAATGTGTATAACTGACACTTTTTTGTTTTGTAGATTATTAATTTCACTGTGCTGCACACTGCATCAAATGGTAGTACTAACTCCTGGTGCTAAACTAGGAATGATATACCCTCTACTGATAAGATAAAATAAATGTTTTCGCAGTAGAATTCTTGTATA
>NC_056732.1:1439454152-1439464152 GCF_019279795.1 Protopterus annectens
ACTCTGGCATTGTGCCACCCTACCTTAGTTCCTAGTGCTTCTGTCGAGTAGAGCCACTGGAATGATCCCTGGGGTGTATTTTCTATTTCCCATCCACTCATCAAGATTCCTCTTGAAGAGGGCCAGCGAGTCTATTCAAATGTGTTATGGTTCATTTGTGAGTACAAAGCTAACTTCTCTTGTGGGCCCTTTTAAGCCTAGTTAGTTATCCCATCTGAGAATCAAACACTGTACTTTGTGTATGTAACATAAATATATTTTAAATATTTTAATTGTTCATCCAGGGGAGTGGTTTATGATGCACTTTGCCAACAGTGTAAAGCGTTTTACGTTGGCAAGACTGGTCGAGTTTTGAACGAGAGAATATATGAACATCTCAATGAAATCAAGAAAGGGAAGATAATTAATGCACTGTACAGGCATATATCTGCCTATCCTGGTCACCTTTATAAATTTGTGGTGATTGATTTCTTGGAACCAGACCCAAGGGGCTTTTACACTGACGAACATCTTCTCAAGAAAGAGCTCATTTGGATTATTGTGTGTGATGCCCTTATGGTTTGAATGAATGTTGTTCTATTACACCTCTCTTAAAGCTAAAATGTCTTGAGGGCTGATTATGTCATGTTACTCATACATTTGTCACTGTAACACTGATTTTTTTTACCATTTTTGTTCTCAACATTATTTTTATTTTTAATTTTTATTGTTATACTTATGTTCATTTATCATGCAATTTAAATTGATATTCACAATTGTTGAAGTTTTATAATCAATGCGTTTACTAAACTAAAGTTGAGTCATGTGAATGCTTGATCACATGTTGATCCCATGATGTATTAGGATTATTTAAGGTTGGAGATAACCATGTCAAGTAGTTCTGAAGAAATCTTTGCTAAAGACGAAAGTGCTTGACTGCATTTCGTCTGTTTTTGCTGTCAATAAATTGGATTTGTGATTTGGACTTTGGTTTGTGTGGTTCCTGGGCCTCTACCTTCACTACTTGTGGTTCTGGGTTTTTTTCTTTCGGACTTGCATATGTAACATAAACACCTTAACAATTATGCCAACCCGCAACTATCAGAAGTTCTGGACTAATTATTGTTTATATGGGTATAACACAAGATGATGTGTGATGCCTTTATAATATTCATTGTTTTTCCTTATGTGTTCTCAGATTAATAATGTAAAACATAAAGTTAAGGTATGTTGAGTTGTTGTTGTTTGTCTTTCGGCTTTTCCCAGTTAGGGGTTGCCACAGCAGAACACCGGTCTGCTAATTATTGGCAGTATATTTTTACAGTGTCGAGTTGCCAGCTCAACGCCCAACCTTCAATGAAGGCACGCCCATTTACGCATGTCTTTCGGAACGCCACTCAACCATGGGGAGGACATGCAGACTCCACACAGAAGGCACTCCCCGCATTCCAGCCAAGAATCAAATGAGAGAACCTCTTGCTGTGAGGCAACAACTCTACCGCTGCACCACCGCGGATTTCTAAAGTTAAGGTATGTTGAGTGATACTTAATAATGTTCTATGTTGACGATCTTCATATGAAGATTTCTTTGTTGCTCCAATAAGCTCTTTCCACTATACTGATAAAAAGCACTTGTGAATTTGTTGGCAAAACTAGTTTCCTTATGAGAAATGTTATTGTTCTTTTTTTAAAAAAATGGAAATATGCTTGCTGTACTATACGACATTTTGAAAATGTCAGTAAAAAACAAGTGTTAAAAACTGCAGACAAAGCGGAAGATATGTCTATATTAAAGGTTACTGGGATTATTTTACAATTATTGGAGCCAGTGTTTACTTTCCTCCAGGGATCATAATGTCTGAAATTAAGGATGTAATAGTAGAGGTTATAAGTTTTCAGAAAGGTTAAATACTTTGGACTGGAGGCAGGAACCTAATAATGGTCCTCATAGAGTCTAAGGAATGCCCAAAAGCTAATTAGATCTCAAGCACTAGTGCATTCTTTCATATGTATTCCGAAATTATTGGCTTGGCTGGTCTCTAAACTTTGTGTCCAAAATTCACAGGAAAGATTTTTCACATGTTTAAGACCTTCAGCTGAATTGATAAGACACTACTTTCTGCTGAATGCTGGTACATGGTAAGTGGACTCATACCTCTCAACTGCTGTGATTCAGGCATACTGCTATGATTTGGTCCTCAGATTTATCCGTGCTCCTACTAGATTTTAGATATACGTCCTAAAGTCAGACCTGTTTATGAGCACATACCTTATTAAATACATAAACTAAGCCTACACAAAGATTTACTACAACTGATTATATGGTCTAGAAACTAATGTGAAAAATAAGAAAGTGCTCCTCTTTCTGATTTTGTGCTACAATTTTTAAAGGCCAGTGCTATAATTTTAATGTTTGAATATTGACAGGTCATTATTCATGATCATGTTTTGTAGTTGTTGACACTGAGTAGAATGTCTGTTTTTTTTCTGCCCTTTCCTTACAGATAGTGTGGACAGAGGGCTGCTATTACAGTGCCCCCCATCCAAACCACTATATCTTGCTTTCTTATAAAGCAGCACTTTAGAGAGCCACCGCAGACATGTATTAATTTATTGTACTTTTGCAAGGCAGCAGATAGCAAGACATCATGGCAAACAAGACATATGAGTTAGTGTTTAGTAGCAAGGATTGATTTGTACTATATGAGTTACTGTGGTCGCCATTGTCACTTCACTTAATACACATATGTCAAATTTGTATATTATTTAAGACACACCACCCTTGTGTGTGTGTGTATATATATATATATATATATATATATATATATATATATATATATATATATATATATATATTTTTTTTGTTTGTTTTTTTTTTGTATAATCAGTGTATGTTTTCTGCTGGCATACCCACTTCCTAATACTGCCAGATAACTTTTGCAGTGTTTATCTCATTTCAAGCATTTTCCTACCTGTTTTAATAGCTTTGTGCTTCAGTACGTCACAGTCAGTGACTGATTGGTTCCTACTAACATGTGAACTGTTGCTGGCTTCACTTCCCCTGGCTCTATCTATCTCATCCAGTTTATTCCATCACATCTCATCCCCTTTTATCAGATGCTCAGTCCAGCTCTTAAAGTACCACAATCTTTCCTCAGTCAAATACAACCCATCTGCCCTGTTTATAATCTTTCCCATCTCATTTCACATAGAATAATGCTCATCCTAAGACTTCCACCACATTTACCATCCAGTCGTAAAATAACTAACTACAACACAATTCCACTCCTTTTCCTAACTTTTCATCTTAAAAAACAATTTCAGCTTGATCATATACCTCCCAAAGCTACTCTTTTTGTTTGGAATTTATACAACCCCAATTCTTACTTCTCTCTCTCTCCATTTTCCTTCTTTCAAGTGCACAGTCTATGGACAGTCCCATCATTATCTGGACACAACCCCCCATCACCACCGGTCCAATCCTTCATCAGTTCATTTCCATCTTCCTTTCTTTCCCTGTTTACACCAGCAATTTTCCTTTATCATTTCTCCTAACTCATACATTCTTGTTATTCCTATGCTATTTGCAAAGAATACACTAGGCTGCACCTCTTAAGTGTATGCTTCCTAATATGTAATGGCTTCTCAGTATTTACTTTGCAATGTTCCTTTTGTTAGTCTGTATCATCTGTAAGTTTCATCACTAGTCTGTATTATTTGTAATGTTTGCTGTACTATTTGTAATTGTTTCCTTGAATCTATAACATTTCTATAATTATCATCCTAACCTATTGTAACCTAGATTGTTTTGGAGCTTTTCTCCCCAGGACTCCATTGAAAACGGGTTCATTTTGGCCCAATGGACTATCCTGGTAAACCAACTGCAAATAAATAAATAAAATAAATAAATAAATAAAATAATTCAATTGAAACCCACCTTTATCCTTAAACAAAATTTAACTTCTCAGTAGTACCAGTCTTTAGATAATATAGCAGAGAGTCAGAAAGAGGAGCACTTTCTCATTTTTCACATTTTAGGCTTGTTTTTTCTCTTCTGCCTCAATACCCCCACACCAAAAAATAAATAAAATTCTCCCACCCACAAACTCTCCAATTGATAAAACCATCTACTGAGACTTACTCATAATGCCTCCTATAGCAACAACACTTTCCACATTGTCATTTGCCAATTCTTGGTAACTATAACCATTCCCCATTTATCTCCCTAATCACCATATACTGTCAAGAAGTCCATTTGCATTCCACCTTTCATCCAGTTCTGGAAAAAATTCCATTAAACATACTCTAATTAACATAACTTATTCAAAAGTTACTTAGAAACAAACCAGGACTCCTATCCTACCCCGACCTATTTGCACATCCATTCAACTAAAGCACACCTGTCAACTGTCCAGATTTTCACAGAACATCCAGATTTTTGTCTAATATTTTTAGACTGTTCCTCATAAAATTTGTGGTTTTCTGCCATAACATTAGGATGCTCTCAGAAATTAAGTCATTAAATAATTACATACATTTGAGTTTCAGACTTCAAATCTTTCAGAAAATGCATCTTAATACAAACTCTGTTATTCTAATACATTTCCATGTTTAAAAGAGCAATATTTAAAATGTGTCCCTATTTTTAGACCATTGTCCTTCCATTATGTAAGGCTTGGTCCAGATTTCTTGCACTAAGAGGTTGAGAGGTATGAGCTAAAGATAGCTCAACTTAACTCAGGCAGAATCGAAAACAAACTAGAACAACTATACTCCTTCACAGAAACTCAAAATCCAGATCATCCTAGGTATCACTGACTGCAACTACTTTAGTAACTGCAGACCAGGACTTAGAATGGGGAAGCCACTTCCGTTCATAAAAAAAGCAACCAAAAAGCTATCCCTTCTGGCAGAGAACTCCTTAATGAATGACCATGACCATAACTGGATTTCTGTATAACTGTCTCTCTGGTTAAAATACATTCATGTCATCTAAGCCCTGCTTAGCTCCTTTGTTAAGCCAACTCTTTTAAAGTATCGCAACACATTTCTGACATCATCTCACACACCCTCTCGCAATGACATAATAGTAACACTGATCTTCTCCTTCACTCAAACTCAGATGCACTGGACTTCCTCATCAGCCCTGGCCTCACTGAATCATGAGACCTAACTTCTCCTCAGGTAACCACTCCCTTCTTGATCTGGTCATTACCAATATATCCCAAAATATTAACAGTTTAAAAATATATCCCACTGTCAGTGACCATTGCCTTATTACATCCAAACTCACACTAAGCATCCATAATTCCCATCGTGTGTAGTCATAACATTTTACCCCCAATCTCAGAATAAAATCACAGCCCTTAAAAATGAACTCAGTTATACTAACTGGGAACACTTCCATCAACTCATACATCCAAACAGACTTACTACCACCCTAACTAGCGTCCTTAAATAAAAAAAACAAATGCTTTCCATCTTTTGAAGTCTAATTATAATCAAAGGATTACTAAACAACTGAAGATTGTATGCAAGGCGTAGTAAAGTTGGAAAAAGCACTGACACAAAAGAACAAAGATCACTTTATTAGCCTTAGAAATCTCACTGCACTGCAACTTGGAGTCATAAGGTAAATTCTCTACAAATGTCTTAACAAAAGCACATTAAAAATCCCAGCAGCTATGATGCCTGGTTAAGTGAATCCCATAATCATCTCAAACTCTGAACCTCTTAACCCTCTTGATTTTCTGAAATACTTCACTCATATCTGAGCACCACATAACCACATCCTAATATGTATTCCCCTACACTTTTAACCCCTCCATAATTATTTTAAATTACCACAAAGATACTAAAGCTACTCTCCAACAAAGCCCCCCCCTTCACACTCCCCAATTCCCCTACTTCATTTGCTTAAACAGAGAGTACATACTCCTTTCTCTTCACTTTATATAACCTCTGCCTAACCACAATGACATCACCATCTTTCTGGAAAGAAACCCTCATTAAACCCTTTTTCCAGAAATGTCTTAGTCTCCCTCTTTGACTGTCTAGGCAAAATCTTATTAAAACTAGAATTCAGCAAACTCTCTTATTACATCCAGAATGATACTATACTATCCCATAAGTGACATGGGTTTTGGCCTAGTACAATCACGGCTCCTTTCACTTTCATTGACAACATATTCCTATGCACAGACAAAGGACTGTTAACTAGAGCAATACTCAATGGTCTCACTAAAGCTTTCATACGGACAGGCCACAATCTTCTTATCATCTCTGTTATTTCCAGTGATAACAGCTAATATTCCCACTCATGTTTTACTGACTTACTAAATAGGTTCATAGGTTCATGGGTTGGTACTAGGCTATCAGCCCTAGGGCCTATACAAGCCTAGCCATAACAATTCCCTGGCTATTTCTTCCCATACTATTTGCTTCCCTGCACCCCTGTCTAGCAGGGCGACTGACATGATATAGGTTCATAGGTTGGTACTAGGCGACAGTTTAGATTCAGCATAGGCTCCAGCTTCTTACTCACTTCTCCCCTCAGCTTTAGAGTGTCTCATGGATCAAGCTTTTTCCACTTAGTCTTCTCTTTATTCACCAACAACCTTCCTAGGATATTTATTTTTATTTATCCTTTGTTGACCAGGTTAGTCCCATTAGGCTAACAGCCTCTTTTCTGGGGAAACTTGAGATAGTATTTATACTACTAGGGGAAGTTTGGACAGAGCGTCAAGGAACTACACCTACTCTCTTTCTGAGCATGGATGCTGTTTGTTGTGGCTGCTCCTGTTTCCATTCTGAGTGCAGTGGTGGCTTGGAGAAGCAAGAAGGAGTATAGTGGATTGTAATGTTTTAAAGGGGTTAGTAGGTCAAAATGTGGAGTTTGGAGAGGAGATTATAGTGAAAGATAGAGCAGAGGATATGTTGAGTGTGAAGGCAATTGAGTCTTCAGAAAAGGAAGAAGTGGATGATGCAGGGGCACCCAAGTGTGTCCCTGTACGCAATGAGAAGAAAGAATCATATGTACAGAGTATTGTAAAGGTTCATAGGTTCATAGGTAGGTACGAGGCAATCGACCCTGGGGCCTATATAAGCCTAGCCAAAAAAGTTCCCTGGCTTTTGCCACCCAAGAAAATTATTTTCCTGTGCCCTTGTCGAGCAAAGCCACAGAAGTGATCCCCGGGATGAATTCCCTATTTCCCATTCAGTTGTCAAGATTCTTCTTAAAGAGGGCTAAGGAACTAATGAGGGGGTCTGCTTGATGTGAATGGGTAGCCTGTTCCAGAGTAAGGGAAGTCTCTGGGACAGGAATCTATCCCTCCAGTATGCTCTGTTTATTGTGGTGACAAGGTTTAGGTCCCTGGAGTGTGTGGCTCGGAGAGATTGGGGTTTCTTTAAGTGTAGCATGTCCAACAGATCTGGGTTTGACATGGCTTTGTATGTTAGGCAGAGGTTGCCTCTGAATAGGCAATAAGCATGGAAGTAGAGCTAGAGTTTTTTGAGACGGTCTGTGTATAGCATCTGTTTGAGGCTGGTAATCCTCTTAGTGAGGTATTTCTGTGGCTTTTCTAGTTGTTGTAGATGTCTTGCAAAGTACATGCCAAATGGGGCATTGTACTCTATTATGGGTCTGATGAGGGATGAGTAGAGAGGAACAATGACCTCTTTTTTTCTGGAGGAGAGCCCCTTTGTGATGAGGTGTGCCACGCAGAAGGGTTTCCTGACTACTGTGACAATGTGATTATCAAAGGAGAGACTACTGTCCACCTGTGTCCCAAGGTCTCTTATCATACTTTCAGTGTTTAGTAGGCTACCTCCTATGTGGCAGTTCATGGGTACAGTGTTTTTCTCAAAGGGGATGACAATGCACTTCTTGGCATTGAGCTTGAGGCCATGACTTTGACACCAAGCATCAGTCTCAGTGAGGCCCCTTTGTAGAATGTCCACATCATTAGGTGATTCTATTATGGCTCCTAGTTTGCAGTCAACTGCAAACTTTTGTTAGCCAAAGACCTGCTGTATTAGCCTGGACTTCTGAGAAAGAGATGCCAAACAGGAGAGGACCCAGGACTGAACCTTGTGATACTCCACTTGTCACTGGTCTGAAGTCGGATTTGGAGTCAGCTACTTTTTCTGTGTGGGTTCTGTCAGTGAGCCAGTTGGCCACCCATCTTGTTACATAGGGATTTATGCCCAGTCTAGTGAGTTTATCTATAATTCCAGAGTGGGGGATGGTGTCAAAAGCCTTGGCGAGGTCAAGATAGGCTACATACACCACCTTACTCTCATTCATGGCTTTGGTGACTGCTTCAAAGAAGTCAATCAAGTTTAGGAGACATTATCTACCTTTTACAAACCCAAACTGAGTGGTGTCCAGAGTTTGGAGGTTACCATGTCTTTGTTTATAAGTTCCAAGATGATACATTCCATGGTCTTGCAGACCAGGCTCATCATGCTAATGGGGGGGTAGTTCCCAGGGTCCGTGATGGCAACCCCTTTGTGGAGTGGGATAACCATCTCTGTGTGCCATTCAGTAGACACAAAGCCTGAAGTGAGGCTATGATTAAACACGGTACTTAGGTGGGGTGCCAGGTCATTCTGTAGTTCATGCAGAACATAGCCTGGGATGTTGTCTGGTCCCATGGATGCTGTGTTCTTGGCTTTGGAGAGTGCAGTCTTAACTTGTGCATCCGTGATTACAGGGGCTTTGCATTCTTCCAGTATAGAGATGGGCTCTTTGGGGGGTAAAGCTTGCACAAACCTATCTGCCAGTATGTTGGCAATATCTGTTGGCTCTGTATATCTAGTGCCACTGTGCTGTAGCTCAGAGCAGATCTGAGTGTTGCCATTGATATTCTTGACATAGCTTTAGAATGCTTTGTGGTTGTCTTTAGAATCAGTGGCGATGCCTTCACAAGATTTAGAAGTGCTTTTCCAGCAGCAGTTGCTTGCGGGGGATAGTGAGACACAGAAAGAATGTATTATTACAACCCTCCAATTGGGAGAGTTGCAGGGTGTTTCCAGAAAGTGAGAATTTAATTTTGTGGGGAGATATTATGGAGAGAATTGAAGAAGAAGAAGAAGTGGAGGAAGTGATAAGAGAGAAGAAGAAGTCATATGCAGAGACACTGAAACAGGGAAAAATAAGAGACGAAAAGAATACAGAATTAAAAAAAGAAACATTGACTAAGAATAACTTGCGAAGAAGAAAAAGAGCTGGACAAGTATGACATTTGGGGTAACATAATAGCATTGTTAGGTATTAACCAAAATAGTTAATAACATTCATTCATATTAAAAAATATACTTTTTGTGACATTATATTTGAATCAGGATAGTATAATGAGAAATCTTTAGAGCAATATGAGTTAAATAAAAACTGTAATCCCTGGAACACATATGTTTTGCAAGCATTTAATAGAGACAAAAAAGAAATTCTATGTCCAGTTTTGAACTGAAGTAAAAAAAGAATCACTAAAAGGCTATTTAAATATTGTATGTACAGGTATTTTGGAAATTACAAAAAGTTATTATAAAAGAGGATTATAGACTGGGGTATGTGGTGTTACATTAAAAATAGAAAATGAAATAATACTACATATTCCAAGTACAATAAATGTAGCTGGAAACAAAGGCACTGTGAAATATTGGGGGCAACAAAAAACTTGTTTTTTTGTGGAAAAGTGATCATTTAATTAATAATTGTGACAAAAGGAATTTGATATTTGTAGCAAAGTGGGGCATAATACAAAATTATAAATGTGAAAATTTAGGTCACTTATGGATGGATTGCAAGGAAAATACAGAAAAATATAAGGAAAAAGCTGGTAGAAAGCATGAGAATGAACAATAGAAAGACAAGAGGAAGAAACAGAAAGAGATCAAGAAAAAGAACAATAAGAGCAGACAAAGATAGATAACAATGAGTTAGTACAAGGCGAAGAAGTAAAAGATAAAAACAGAAAAAGAAGGGCATGAAGTAGTGGTAGAGACAACTGATGAAGAAGAA